>NC_135315.1:93070813-93118313 GCF_048772815.1 Callospermophilus lateralis | reverse complement strand
TTGAGTAATTTGGAATAACGTGATTTTATCTAGTCTTCAAAAACAAAGATTAAGGTCTAATATAATTCAGGCCTGGCCAAGGATAAAAACATTTAAATGAAAAGTAAATGTATGAATAAACACATAAAACAATATTTAAGAAAAAGTTAACATTCAGAATATTTATTCAATTATATAATATTTATTCAATTTTACATTTACCAGTAATGTAAAAACAATGACAACAAATTAAAAAAATGAATTAATAAAGGAACAAAGAAATAATGGAACTAATTAATTAATTAATAACAAGTGCAAAGATGTAATGTGACTGGAATTGTCAAAGTCAGCTTGTAGCCATAACAAAGTGTAAATTTACATCGAAATGGTGTTTTACTACTTACTGAGACATACTCTATGAACTATAAATTCCACTCCTAGGTGGGAAGAGTTGAACACAGAACAAATTCACCTGGTTCCCTTTCTTGGGAACTGTGCAAAAAATTACCTTTTTCTTTTCCCCCAAATTTTATTACCACTTCCAAGAACACTACCCCTCTATATTCATACTATCATTGTAGACTTGTAGCAAATGAACTCCTCTACTGCTCAAGTTCTTTTTTTCCATAGCTCTTTTTCTCCCTACTCCCATATAGTCCACCAATACTTATTTTGTAATGCAAAATCTACATACTCAGCAAACTCCAGTCTTACATCTTACTATATCTATTTCCTGCCTTGTGTATGACAACTCTGAGATCCCCTGCATCAAGACATCAATAGTCCAAAGTGATAAGACTTGGGGGTAAAATATGCAGAATTTTAGAGGTCAGTTACACAACAAGAAAGTTATACAAAATGGGCTTCATTTAAGGGTGAAAATAAAAAGAAAATCTATAGACTTCACTAGTTAAAATAAAGGATCCAAGATTTATGAATCTCAATAATTTGAATTATATCTGTGAGTCAATTTTTTAGGGGGAAGTGATATGGGGACATTGCTAATGAGTTTAAAGCTCAAACTGTTTTTTTATGAGACAAAAAACATATAAGTAAAAAAATATTAAAGAAATTGTGATATCATTTTTATAAATAAAAATATAGACATTTATTCACAAATTGTTTAAACTTATAAACAGTTATAAATGCCAATGCACTTCCCTCTGGAATAGGTCTTAGTATTGGAAGAAAACTTTGCCTTAAAATAACCGCATTCACAGACCCTCAAATAATAATAATAATAATAATAATAATAATAATAATATGACATGGGGATGATTTCAGGGTTGTGAAGCATATCTATAATATAAGTTACTTGAAAAGAAATCACAAAAAGTTTTATATACTGTCTGAAGACATATATGTATAAATTATATATAAAAAATGTTTATGAGTTCTGTAGTGGGGGTGCACAAGTCAAATACACAGTCTTTATTTTTTCTTGAATATTTTTTGTTGTAGATGGACATAATACCATTAGTAGTTTGTTGGTTGGTTGGTTTTTTAATGTGGTGCTGGATGTTCAACCCAGTACCTCCTGCATTTTTGGGAAGCACTCTACCACTGATCCATAACCCTAGTCCTCAAAGTTCATTACTAATTTATTTATTTTTATTTTTCCGGGAGTGTATGTGTGTAGTGCAGGGAATTGAATCCATGTCCTTATATAAGCAAAACAAGCACTCTACTGCCTAAGCTATATTCTCAGCCCTGATCTGTAGTCTTTTAACAATGACAATGGAGCAGCCTTTCATTCAGACTTTGATTCTGTGCCCACTTGGCTCAGGTTGGAGGCAGTGCCTGAAGCCTTGACCAGTCTCTTAGGTGAGAACTGTCCAATCCTCACACAGCTGGAGATGAGAAGGCGGGCTTCCACAATCTTCTGTTCTTTTGGTGTCTGGAGCCCACCATTCTTTCAATCTTTTTGTAGGCTTTCTGTCCTGGATCTGGAGCCCAGTTTTCTGTGTTATGCAGAAGCTGAAAACAAATCACAGGGAGAACGCTGAGAACCCCAAAAGCCAGGAAATGGTATGTGTGCCTTGTTATCTTGAGACTGGGTAGGAAGGTTTCTTAAAGCTGACAGGAATGGCAATGGTGGAAACTGGCAGTCGTGGCTAGGGACTCTTCCTGGTTCTCTCCAGAATCTTGTGGCCAGAGGGTCTCTGTGGGGCAGTTTAGTGTTCACCTGCCTCTGACTAGTCTAGTGAGGCTTAGATCAGCAGTTGAAAACCTGGGCATTTTGTTCCATAATTGTATGGTGGTTTCAGCTCCTTTCTAAAGCCTTTTGTGGGCTTCCATGTGTCATGAGTCCAGCATGTCACCAGATTGCATAGTGAAGACTGAGATAATTATCAGGAGAGAACCACAAATCCATTTGTTGTACTCATGCATGTGATAGGCTGTTGACTTTAGGGCTTGTTACTCATTAGAGTTTGTTTGTTTATTTATTTAAATGTGTGTGTGTGTGTGTGTGTGTGTGTGTGTGTGTGTTGTTGTTTTCTTTTTGGTACCAGATATTCAACCCAGAGGCTGATTCACAATTCCACCTCTTTTTTAAATATTTTTATTTAGAGACAGGGTCCCTTTGAATTTCTTATGGCCTCACAAATTTGATGATGCTAGCTTTTAACTCATTCTCTTCATGAGTCCCGAGATTTTTAAATGTAGGGGAAGCAGTATCTCAAATTCAGAAAAAACATTTTGAAATCCAGAACTTCAGTTTAGCTCTCCAAAGGTCTCAGAATAAACCCCTAGTTTTCTAGCTCTCTGTTCACATATTCAAAACTAGGGTTCTTGGTTCACAGTGAATAAGTATAAAATAGAATAGATAGTATAATGACAATGCAATAAAGATAATGGGCCTCACTCAAACACACCTGGCTGCTAACTGAAAGATATGTTAATGAGCACCACTAAAGCCTATTTCAAATGTAAAAGACCTTGGAAGCCCACTTGTGGGAACACCTTCAACGACGTCCTTTGTCCCAGGGGTGATTCCTGATTGAATTTTAAGTAAAAAGGATTGGTCACAGAAAAAATGAAAGTGAACCCATAAGGTAGTCAGGATGCCTTTTCCAAAGCCTATTCTAAATGCATTATGCTCCCTGTTCTGCCCAAAACCATTAGTAAACTTCTAAGATGGCATACCAAAATGAAGTTTTTTTTTTTTAACTGAAGAAATTAAGATTTTAATAGAACCTTCATCTCAGAAGACTTTGATTATTCATAAAGGGCAAAGAATTGCTCAAATCTTGTTACTCCCCTGTTTATCTATCAGAAACTGAGCTATTTCAAATGAACAAAGACAAACAAAAGGATTTGGCTCTAGTGATATGGCATTTTGGGTTCAAAAAATTCAAAATTCTCGTCCTATGAAAAAACTAGAGATTCAGGGAAAAATAAATCATGGTTTATTAGATACAGGAGCAGATTTGACTTGTATAGCTGGAAAAGATTGGCCTTCAATCTGGCCTACAACAGTAACTCCCTCAACACTTATGGGACTTGGAACTGCTACTAATGTAGCAAAAAGCACTCAAATACTTAAATGGGCTGATGACAAATATTCAGGAACTTTTCAGCCATATGTTATTCCTTCACTTCCCTTTACTTTATGGGGCCGAGATATAATGTTTAAAATGGGAGTTTCTCTCTGTAGTACTCTTGTAGAAGAGGCTCAACAGGATTTTTAATTGGGGCCATTGTTGAAACAGTAGATAAAATGACTTGGAAAAATGATGAGCCTGTATGGATAGAACAATGGCCCTTAACAACAGAAAAATTACAGGCTGCAGACTTGTTGGTTAAAGAACAACTTAATTTAAAACACATAGAACCTTCTAATAGTCCATGGAATACTCCTATATTTGTTATTAAAAAGAAATCAGGTAAATGGAGATTATTACAAGATTTAAGAGCTATAAATGCTACCATGGAGGATATGGGTTCCTTACAACCAGGACTCCGCTCTCCAGTAGCTGTCCCTAAAGGATTTCATGTTATGGTAATAGACTTACAAGATTGCTTTTTTACTATTCCATTACATCCTGATCATCATAAAAGGTTTGCTTTCAGCCTTCCCTCTGTGAATTTAAAACGGCCATATCAACGTTTTCAATGGAAGGTGTTGCCTCAAGGTATGAAAAATAGTCCTACTCTTTGTCAAAAATATGTTGCATTAGCAATACAACCAATAAGAGATAAATATAAAGATGACTATATTATTCATTATATGGATGATATATTAATTGCTCATAAAGATGTCCAGTTGCTTCATCATAGATTATTAATGTTGACACAGTCTTTACAAAATTTTGGTTTAATCATTGCTCCAGATAAAATTCAGCAATCACCTCCTTACAATTATTTGGGTAGAAATATAAATACTCAAACTGTTTCCCATCAAAATTTAAAATTACAGATTGATCATTTACAAACTTTAAATGATTTTCAAAAACTTTTAGGAGATATTAATTGGATTCATCAATTTTTGAAGCTTACTATTGCAGGTCTTAAACCCTTATTTGATATTTTGAAAGGAGACTCTAACCCACGTTCTTCTCATATTTTGACAGAAGAAGCTAAATTGGCTTTAAATAAGGTAGAAGAAGCTATTAATAAACAACAATTGCAAAGAGTTGATTATACTCAAACTTGGGATTTTCTTATTGTACCTACTCCTCATACACCCACAGGAGTATTATGGCAGTCAGGTCCTTTAGAATGGATTCATATGCCGGTTACTTCTAAAAAGGTTATTTGCTCATACCCTACTGTGATTGCTTTATTAATAATAAAAGGAAGACATAGAAGTAGAGAATTATTTGGGAAAGAAATGCATAATTTGGTGATTCCTTATTCTAGAGATCAATTAAATACACTAATGGAACATTCTGAAGATTGGCAAATAGCTTTACAGGGATATTGTGGTCATATTAAATTTCATTTGCCATCTCACCCTTTGTTATATTTAGTTAAGAATCACCCTGTTATTTTTCCAAAATTGTTTTCTTCTGAACCTTTACCTCAACCAGCAGCTTTAGTTTTCACTGATGGCTCCTCAAATGGACGAGCATCTTTAGTTATTAATGATAAAACCTATGTTCAACAGACAGAGGAAACCTCTGCTCAGAGAGCAGAAATAATAGCTGTAATTATGGCTTTTACCCAATTAAAAGATCAAATGTTTAACTTATATACTGATTCTCAGTATATTGTGAAAATTTTTTCTCATATAGAGACAGCTTCTCTTCCTCAGCATAAGACTACAATTTTTCATCATTTAAATTCTTTACAGAAGTCGATTTTAGATAGACAACATCCTTATTTTATAGGGCATATTCGAGGACATTCTAACTTACCAGGAGAATTGTCACAAGGCAATGCATTGGCAGATTCATTAACTAGACCCCAAATTCTTACTGTTCAGGAAGCTACAGCTAGTCATGCTTTACATCATCAAAATGCTTCTGCCATTCAACAGCAATTTTATATTCCTAGGGAATCAGCTAGAACAATTGTCAGAAATTGTCAAACCTGTCCATCATTATTGCCAACTTTAACCACGGGAGTTAATCCTCCTGGTTTAAGACCTAATGATCTATGGCAAATGGATGTTACTCATATTCTTTCATTTGGAAAATTAAGTTATGTTCATGTTGTTGTTGATACTTTTTCTCATGTGATTATTGCCTCAGCAAGAACTGGGGAAGCATATAAAGACGTAGTGCAACACTTGTTTATTTGTTTCTCATATTTGGGAATGCCTAAAGCATTAAAAACAGATAATGCACCAGCTTATACTTCAAATGCTTTTAAAAAATTTTTGTGATATATTTAAATTTTCTTATTCTACAGAAATCCCTTATAATCCTCAAGGACAAGCTATAGTTGAGAGAGCTCATCAAACATTGAAAGCTCAAATTGCTAAACTTCAAGAAGGAGAATATAAATATAGTTCTCCTCATCATGTTTTACAACATGCTTTGTTTGTGATTAATCATCTTAATTGTGATTATAAAGGAGTAACTCCCATGTTAGGACATTAGGAAAATGAAAAAATATCAGCAAAACCCTTGGTAAAATGGAAAGATCTTTTAACAGGTAAATGGAAAAGACCTGACTTGTGGTCAAGGATATGCTTGTGTCTTCCCACAGGGCCCAGATTCCCCCATTTGGATTCCTGACAGACTGATTTGACCCTATGTCCAGCCTCCAGACCAGAAAGCGGAACAGATCGTGTCCTCCAAGTCTCCGATACACCTCACCATTGACCACAGTTCCTGAGGAAGATTTGATGACTACCTTGATTCCATCTTTCTCCCGAATGAACTTTGATGATCCTCAATCCTTATTCAGACGATCATCTTCTACAAGATCTGCAGAACTACCAACTTGGGGACAATTAAAACAATTGACTCATCAAGAGTCAAGAACTTATCTCTATTCATTCAAACCCCTGCACTCCTGAGAAAATGTTTGTTGCTATGCTAGCTATTTTTGCCTGTCAGGTAACCAATGTGTCTTCTGAATATTATTGGGCATATTATCCTGATCCACCTTTATATCATCTCACTACTTGGGGAAAAGGAGATATTAAGGTATTTACCAATAATACTAATCTCCTAGGGGGTGAATTTAATTCTTTTATTACTCCTATATCAACTCATAATTTTAGTTTTAAGGGTCATAGTCATTTACCTCCTCTGTGTTTTAGTTAATATGTTATTCAAATTGTGGGCTGCATATCACTTAATTATAGAACTTTTATGACAAATTCTCCAAATGAGGAAAGTGATATAAAGGATCTTTGGATGCTTTCTATTTTAGCTTTAAATTTTCCTGACTTTAAAGAAAATTTGCCTTCAGAAAAGCCTCCTTCTATGTTTCAAGATTGTGAAAAAGCTGAGTCCCATCTTGATCATTCATGGGTAAGAATAGATAGACAATTTGGATTTCCAATGTGGCATAAATGTATGTTTATTGAAAGAGGATTTAAAATCTTTCCAAAAATTCTTCTTTTCCAATATATGATTTTTCTATTTCTAAATCTGATTATAATGCTCCTAAAATTTTATCATCACCTTCATGGAATACTCCTCGAATACGAATTATTAGGTGCATTCCACTTGAACCCATGAATGAATGGTTTCTCAGCTGGATGGGTTGCCCCTTTATATTTTACTAAAATTAAACAACATTATCAGGTTTATACAGAACTTTATAGGTTATTGGCTTCTTTAGACATAATACATATGATTAGGCCTTCTTCAGTACATGAGAGTCATTTTGTTACAGCTTGTGTAGGATCTCCTTATGCAATATTACTTAAAAATCAAGGAACACTAAAGATTTCAAAATTAGAGGATGAAACTTATGATGTTGTTTGTGAAGGTAGTACATTAACAAATTGTATTGATCCTAGCATATCAGCATCCAGTCATATTTTAATTGTACATCAACCTTCTTATGTTATGTTGCCTGTTAAATTAGATTCTATTTGGTATGATGATGCTGGGTTACAAGCACTAGACTTAGTTAATCAAGCCTTAATTAGACCTAAACGTTTTGTAGCTACCTTAATTTTAGGAATTTCAGCATTAATTGGTATAATAGGGTCCATAGTTGCTTCCACCACTGCATTAGTTAAAGAAGTTCATACTGCTCATCACGTAAATCAGTTGTCAAAAAATATTTCTACTGCACTTATGATTCAGGAACATATAGACAGGAAGTTAGAAGCTAGAGTTAATGCTTTAGAAGAGGCTGTTCTTTACATTGGTAATCAAATTCAAAACATAAAAACTCGAATGACAACTAGATGTCATTCTCAATATAAATGGATTCGTGTTACTCCTCACACATATAACTATTCTGAAGAAACATGGTCCCAGATACAATGTCATTTACGAGGATTATGGAAAAACACTAATTTAACTCTAGATATAGAGGAATTACAGGAAAAAATTAAAGATATTAGCCAGGCACATATTTCAGAAACAACCATTCCAGAATTAGCTGACACTTTTGTTTCCAAATTAAATTCTTTAGTCTCCAGCAAAACTTTATTTTCTATTTTAATCAATAGTTGTTTAAGTATTTTAATTATTCTTGTCCTTATGTTTGTCCTTCCAGTCCTGTTTAGATTGCTGAGTCATGGAATTCGTTCAGCCCATCTGGAACTAAAGTTACTCCATTTAAAAAATAAAAAAGGGGGGAATTGGTGAAGGCGATCCCCCACTCACTGTTTTGACAGGGTCACAGTGAGAAAAAGTGTTGGCAAAGCCGCTCTCCCACTGTCTTGACAGGGTCACAGTGAGGATGGATGCTGGAAAAGCCACGCTGGTTGGTGGGCAACCAAAACCATGAGACCCTTTTTAATGTAATTGGGACTTTTCATTTTCATGCTTATGTTTCTGACAGGAGGCATGAGTGTGTTAAATGCCAAACAAATTAAATTTCAGATGGCTAGAACATAACAGGTAGTTCATGCCTTGGAGGCTGTTCTACTACCCCTCAGCATATCAAGGACAAAACAGAAGGCTGTTCTTCTATCTCAGTACATTGTGGACAAGCCTGATAATGGACAACAATCATCCTTTGAAAGGTCATGAGAATTTTAGGCACCATGTTGATTAAATCAACTAGAACCCAAGCCCATATTTCCGCCCTCTTAGAAAACCTAATCAGTATGCTTATTTTACAAAGTTCACCACATGTAGTCTCATTTTTACATTTAGGAAAGTTAAAACATATAAATATGTATTTTTTCTCTTTTTATAAACTCTATCTTACTTTACATAGGGATATATGATGAGCATACTTAATATTGGTGGAAAGTGGATTGATGTTTAGAACTTACTTTCTATTGAGAAAGATTATGAAGATATGAGAACTAGTGCACCTTGACTGAGAAACAAAGAAACTCTTTGAGAAAGCAGCTCAACCAGTTTTATGAGAATAAATTTAGGAATTAATTAAAATAGCTTTATAAGACACAGTTTTAGAATAATGTTAGAAATATTATTTTATTTAGATTCTTAAGTTTAGAAATTTTAAAGTTTTTAGTTGTATAGGTTTCTGATATGTTTTAAGAATGATTTATAAACTTTAGGATATTTTAAATATAAGATTTAAAGGGACTTTTTTAGATGGGAATTTTAGATTAGAAATAAAGTACAAGTATACTTTAGGTTAATTATTGGTTAGGAGACTTAGAGTCTGGTTATGTAGCTTGGCATTAGTTAATAAGAAGATAACATATCTTGGGAAAAATAGTAAATCTTGGAAAAATCTGAAAAATGTAAATTAGTGACATATTTTATTAATGATTCTGTACTTTTAATAATTATATAACTGAAGGACATATCCCGGAAAAATGTAAATTAATGTTACATTTTTTGTACCCCTAATCATGGTTAAGGAAATGTCATGTCTTGGCAAAGTTTTAAATTATATAATCAATGACGTATTCTGAATCTATAATGATGAGAAAAATTGTAATAAAAGATGACCCAGAGAAAGCTGCATTAGCTCTCTCTCTGGAGATTGCTTGAACGGGACGACTCCTGTCTCATCTTTTAGCCGATGCCACTCATTCTTCAGGACTCCCTGGACCCCGCTAGGGCAGGACCCCGGCAAGTGTGGGTAACATTAATACTAATATCACCAGTGACTTGTTAGGTGGACAAAACATCAATAACTTTCCTACATATCACTTTTACTTTTTATCATGACAACTTAATAGTTGTCTAGGTACTATTTCATTTGAAATGAACAGAACTCATAATTTTTTAGCAATACAAAAAAAACTTTCTTTATAATAGATCATATATTAGAATACAAAGCATGTCTTAATAAATACAAAAACAAAATAATTCTATTTATCCCTTATCATATCACAGTAGGTTGCAATTAGAAAACAACACATACAGCCTTTTTAACAAGTGGGTCTGGGAAATAAATACATACACACATGAAGAGGAAAATCAACTCAAAAGTGAATCAAAGATTTAGGAATTACACAAGAAACTCTACAACTGGTAGATAAAATTGTAAGCTGAACTTTTCAGCATATTATCACAATCATCAGTGGTCCTAACAAAACTCCTAAATCAATCTTATAAAACCAAGAAACAATAAGTAGGATGGCAAAAAATTAAAAACTTCTGAACACTAAAGGAAACAAATGAAAGCATGAAGACAGAGGCTGCAGAATAGGAGATCTTTGCCACCTGATCCACAAATAAAGTTCTACTCAGTAAGACATCAATTAAAAGAAAAAATGGCATTTGTTAGTAAATAAATGGAACTGGAAAATGTCCCACTAAGTGAATGTAAATATCCTGCTCAGATTCAAAGAGTCAAGGGTTGAATATTTTCCCTTATGTTAAGAAGATAGATAAAAATAAAGGAGAAATAAGGGATTTCCTAAAAACACAAGAGTGGTCAGTGGAGTATAGGAAGGAGATTGAGAGGGATGGAGGAACTGCCAAAGGAAGTGTCGTGAAATGAATCTTAAATTTTTTTTTCCTTTGTGCACTTGAGAATATAACACAATGAATTTGACCTTTATGTATATCAATGATGCACTAATTAAAACAACTAAAAATAAATACAAGAAAGAACAGTGGAGTAGAAGAGAAATAACAGAGGTAGGGATGGGAGAGATTACTGGGGATTAAACTGGAAAATTGTATACCATACTTGTATGATTATTTAAAATGAACCTCAATATTATATGTGAATTGATTATCTAATTAAGAAAAAGAAGCAAAAGGCAAGTAAAACTACAGAAATTGCATGAACACTTGAAGAATGAATAATACAGTTGCATAATCAAAGGTCACTAATGAAATCAGGGGGAAAAGTTTTAAATAAACCTGAGAACCACATGAGAATTGAAACACAACATCTATACATTTATGGGATAAAGTAAAAGCAGATCTTTTTTGTTGGTGTTTTTTTCTTCTATTGAGACATTATATATATATATGATAGTGGGGTTCATTATAACATATACAGAAATGCATATAACATATTTTGATAAATCTTACTGCCCAGTACCATTCCTATCCCTTCTGATGTCCCTCAACTAATCCACCAAAGCAGTTGTATGAGGGCAGTTTATAGTAAGGGCTACTTCCATTTAAAAATCTGAGATATTTCAAATTAAAAACCTCATGATGCATCCCCAGTTCTAAGAAAAACTTCAGCAAATTTATTCTAAAACCAATACAAGAATAGAATTAATTAAAATCAGAGCCAAAATTATAAAATAGATATTTAAAAAAAACATAGTAATAAAGAAACAAATAATTGGTTGTTAAAATGGGAAATAATATTGATAAACCCTTGGCCAAGGGAACTATAAGGAAAAAGAAGATACAAATGAATAAAGCTAGAAACAAAAAGTAAAATATTAAAACAGATACCACTGAAATCCAGAGGATCTCTGGAGACTATTAAAAAGCTTATATTTCAATAAACGGGAAAATCTAGACTATTTTAAAGAATAAAATTGAAAGATAAATAAATCTAAGTGATATTAATGAAATATGGCGTAAAATATTGAATCAAATGGGTAGAGAAAAACATAGCTCAATAACAGGCAATAAGGTTGAAGCAATAATAAAAAGTCTTCTGGACCAGAGGTTCAGAGGTGAATACATGGATAAATTTTATCAGATATTTAAAGAAGAACTTATATTAATTCCCCATTACATTTAAGAGCAAAGGAAAGATGCTTCCAAAGTAATTCTGCAAAGTATTACCCTGACTGGAAAAGTGAATATTGGACAGAACAAGAAAAATCTAGATATCAATATCCTTGAGGAACATAGTATAAAAATTCGCATAAAACCTCTTCAAACCACATTCAATAACACATTACAAAATAACATACAGTATCAGGCATAGTGGTATAGGTCTATACTCTCAGAAAAGCATCAGGTTGTTTGAGGAACACTGTAATTTCAAAGCCAGCCTGGGAAATTTAGTGAGACCTGCTATCAAAGTGAACAATAAAAGGTGCTGTGGATGTGGCTCCTTGATACCATGCTCCTGGTTTGAGTCTCTAGTCACATACAAGAAAATTCATAAAAGCTGATTTTGCTCCAGGATCCATGCAAATCAATAAAATTAATACAAGGCATATGGAATCAAGAGCAAAATTACATGATCATTTAAAAAGCTACAGGAAAAGCCTTTGACAAATTCAATGGCCCTCATGACAAAGCCCTGAGAAATTAGAAATAAGAGAATTTTATTACAAGATAATAAAGACCAAGTATATCAAATCCAAAGTCAATAGTAAAATGAAGAGGAACATTTTCTCTAAAATAAGAAAAAACACAAGGATGTTCATTGCCACCAATCTCACTAATCAGAGTACTTAAAATTTTAGAAAAAGAAAAAGAAATAAAAGGGATTCAGGTAGGAAAGTTAAAATGTTAAATTATTTCTATATGCAAATAATTTAGTCTATTCTTAGAAGAACATAAATAATTTATCATGGAAATTCTATTTTGATGAATGAATTCATCAGAGTAATAGGATACAAAATAAAAATATAAAAATAAACTGTTTGTCTACATACCATAGCAAACCTTGTGAGAATAAAGTAAGAGTAATAGATCATTCAAATAACTTTAAAAATAGCTAGAAATAACCCTAAGCAAGGAAGTGAATGACCTCTTCATGAAAAATTACACATTGATGAAAAAGGAAACTAAAGAAAACAATAAGAAGTAAAAAGATCTGCTATGTTCATAGAGAAGCAGAATTAATATTGTTAAATGGCCATAGTACCATAAATGAGTTATAGATTCCATGTATTCCCATTCAAATTCAAATGATATTGTTTGCAGAAATGGAGGAAAATAACTACGTCTACGTTTGTATGGAAGAAAAACAACAAACAAAAAAATATTTAGACAAAGTGATACTGATCATAAGAGAAACAATGGATAAACCACAATGCCCAATTTCAAAATATAAAACAGAGACATAGTAATAAAAACCATGGTCCTGGTGTAAAGAAAGACCCATAGACCAATGGATAGAAGAGAAGTCAGAGACTAAATTTTGGACATTGTTTATTATTACCACTTCTTTATTGTTTATCTGAGTCAAGTCAGAGAGCAAACCCACACAGGGGGTGTTTTTGGGGAGCATCTATAGTTGTACTTGTTTCTTCTCAATTCTAGCCAGAACAGGCCAGTACTGGTTGTGGAGTCTTGAATGTTGAAAAGTTTCATTCGTGCCTACCAGGAAGTACTATAGAACCATTTATATATGAAGAGGTAAATCAGTCAAAATATTGTTTTTGTTTTATTTTTTATGTACCTGAGTATGGGGCTCTGGTTAGAGAAGAAGCTATCAAAAAAACTCTAGGACATGGAGTCTGTGGGTCAGTCTGTGCTGAAAATCCCAATTCCACACTTCTTTCAGTGAGCTCAAGGTCATGCAAGATGTCAAGTCTCTGTGGTTGGTTTCACTTTGTCTAAGCATGATAGAGATGGACTGCATGCAGGTCTGTGCTTGGTTGGGGGAGATGCAGGAAACAAGCTTTTCAAAAGATCTTTCAAAGCATTCCAAAAATATCCTGCCCCCCAAAATCACATGCAACTCATCTTCTTTTCTTTTACTAATCTCAAAACACCAGTTTTAAAAGGGAGATGTCCCCACTGCCCTTCATTCTTTAAGGCAGTCAACCATCACACCACACTTCCTGCTGATCAGAGTTTTCAACATATCTCTGTTAATCTGGACCAAAAGGGTGGGTATCCACAATTCCAGTAAATAGAGGCATTTCTTGTGTCTTGGAGATAAAACATACAGGAGACCCTGATATCTCAAAGACAGAGTTCCAGCAATGGGACCTTTCTAAAGAGGGAACCCCCTTGGTGAAACACCAAGGGAATGACTATAATTGCTTCAGTTGAAGAAGTGGAGGTTCTTCCTTCACATGCCTCTAAGAACAGTGAGATGGCCAGACTCTGGAGATCAGCTCTCCTCTCTGTAGATGGTAGCAGCAAGTTTTTTTTTTTCAGAACAAATTCTGACTGTCTTCTTTCACATTGTTCCTACAGGCACATTTAATTGAAACTCACCTCAGTTTCTATCCCTTGGATGACCATGTAACCATGACTACAGCTTTTCAGAGCTCCTTACAGATCTGTGTCTCAGGTACCTTTGTTGATAGAGCCTGACTTGTGTTGTTGATTACTCTTTACCTGCCAAATTAATGTCTTTGTTGGGTCCTGGAAATATAAGAACATAAACGCCAGGGTTTTTGATCAACCATCAAGAAAGTCTAGAAAAATGACCCCAAGTATAGAAGTTTTTTTAGTAAGCCCTCTGATTCTGCTGAAAAGAATCTGCAGGGCACCTGTCATCCACTGACATCTCAGGCAGAATTCAACTGGATAAAACTCATTACTATAGATAAAACTAAAAGTTGGTTCTTTGAAAAAATAAATAAGATCGACAGACCCTTAGCCATGCTAATGAAGAGAAGAAGAGAGAAAACTCAAATTACTAACATACAGGATGAAAAAGGCAATATCACAACAGACACTACAGAAATACAGAAGATCATGAGAAAGTATTTTGAAACCCTATATTCTAATAAAATAGAAGACAGTGAAGATATCGATAAATTTCTTAAGTCATATGATCTGCCCAGATTGAGTCAGGAAGACACACACAATTTAAACAGACCAATAACAAAAGAAGAAATAGAAGAAGCCATCAAAAGACTACCAACCAAGAAAAGCCCTGGACCAGATGGGTATACAGCGGACTTTTACAAAACCTTCAAAGAATTAATACCATTACTTTTCAAGCTATTTCAAGAAATAGAAAAAGGAGCTTTTCCAAATTTTTTCTATGAGGCCAACATCACCCTGATCCCGAAACCAAAGACACTTCAAAGAAAGAAAACTACAGACCAATATCTCTAATAAACATAGATGCAAAAATTCTCAATAAAATTTTGGTGAATCGAATACAAAAGCATATCAAAAAAAAATTGTGCACCATTATCAAGTAGGATTCATCCCTGGAATGCAAGGTTGGTTCAATATACGGAAATCAATAAATGTTATTCACCACATTAATTGACTTAAAGATAAGAACCATATGATCGTCTCAATAGATGCAGAAAAAGCATTTGACAAAGTACAGCATGCCTTTATGTTCAAAACACTAGAAAAACTAGGGATAACAGGAACTTACCTCAACATTGTAAAAGCTATATATGCTAATCCTCAGGCTAGCATCTTTCTAAATGGAGAAAAACTGAAGGCATTCCCGCTAAAATCTGGAACAAGACAGGGATGCCCTCTCTCACCACTTCTATTTAATTTAGTCCTTGAAATACTAGCCAGAGCAATTAGACAGACAAAAGAAATTGAAGGCATAAAAATAGGAAAAGAAGAACTTAAAATATCACTATTTGCGGATGACATGATCCTATACCTAGAAGACCCAAAAGGGTCTACAAAGAAACTACTAGAACTAATAAATGAATAATAAAGGTGGCAGGATATAAAATTAACATGCATAAATCAAAGGCATTCCTGTATATCAGCAACAAAACTTCTGACATGGAAATGAGGTAAACCACCCCATTTACAATATCCTCAAAAAAAAAAAAAATACTTGGGAATCAACCTAACAAAAGAGGTGAAAGATTTATACAATGAAAACTACAGAAGCTGGGGATGTGGAGCGTTCGCCTGGCATGCGGGTAGCCCGGGTTCGATCCTCAGCACCACATACAAACAAAGATGTTGTGTCCGCCGATAACTAAAAAAAAATAAATATTAAAATTCTCTCTCTATCTCCCTCTTTCTCACTCTCTCTCTCACTTTTTCTAAAAAGAAAAAAAGAAAAAAAGAAAACTACAGAACCCTAAATAGAGAGATTGAAGAAGATCTTAGAAGATGGAAAAATGTACCCTGTTCATGGATAGGCAGAACCAACATCATCAAAATGGCGATATTACCCAAAGTTCTCTACAGGTTCCATGCAATGCCAATCAGAATCCCAACGGCATTTCTTGTAGAAATAGATAAAGCTATCATGAAATTCATATGGAAAAACAAAAGACCCAGAATAGCAAAAGCAATTCTAAGCAGGAAATGTGAATCGGGAGGAATAGCGATACCAGATTTCAAACTGTACTACAGAGCAAGAGTAACAAAAACAGAATTGTACTGGTACCAAAACAGGCAGGTGGACCAGTGGTACAGAATAGAGGATACAGAGACCAATCCACAAAATTACAACTTTCTTATATTTGATAAAGGAGCTAAAAGCATGCAATGGAGGAAGGATAGCATCTTCAACAAATGGTGCTGGGAAAACTGGAAATCCATATGCAACAAAATGAAGCTGAACCCCTTTCTCTTGCCAAGCACAAAAGTTAATTCAAATTAGATCAAAGAGCTTGATATAAAATCAGAGACTCTGTGCCTGATAGAAGAATAAGTTGGCTCCGATCTACATATTGTGGGGTCGGGCTCCAAATTCCTTAATAGGACGCCCATAGCCCAAGAGTTAAATACAATTATAAACAAATGGGACTTACTTAAACTAAAAAGTTTTTTCTCAGCAAGAGAAACAATAAGAGAGGTAAATAGGAAACCTACATCCTGGGAAATAATTTTTACTCCTCACACTTCAGATAGAGCCCTAATATCCAGAATATAAAAGAACTCAAAAAATTAAACAATAAGATAATAAATAACCCTATCAACAAATGGGCCAAGGACCTGAACAGACACTTCTCAGAGGAGGACATACAATCAATCAACAAGTACATGAAAAAATGCTCACCATCTCTAGCAGTCAGAGAAATGCAAATCAAAACCACCCTAAGATACCATCTCACTCCAGTAAGATTGGCAGCCATTATGAAGTCAAACAACAACAAGCGCTGGCAAAGATGTGGGGAAAAGGGTACACTTGTACATTGCTGGTAGGACTGCAAATTGGTCCGGCCAATATGGAAAGCAGTATGGAGATTCCTGGGAAAGCTGGGAATGGAACCACCATTTGTCCCAGCTATCGCCCTTCTTGGTCTATTCCCTTAGGAGCTTAAAAGAGCATACTATAGGGATACTTCCACATCAATGATCATAGCAGCACAATTCACAATATCTAGACTCTGGAATCAACCTAGATGCCCTTCAATAGATGAATGGATAAAAAAAAAATGTGGCATTTATACACAATGGAGTATTACGCAGCACTAAAAAATAAAAAAATCATGGATTTTGCAGGGAAATGGATGGCATTAGAGCAGATTATGCTAAGAGAAGCTAGCCAATCCTTAAAAACAAATGCCAAATGTCTTCTTTGATATAAAGAGAGCAACTAAGTACAGAACAGGGAAGAAGAGCATGAGGAAAAGACTAACATTAAACAGAGAAGAGTGGGGGGAGAGAAAGGGAGATAGAAGGGAAACTGTATGGAAATGGAAGGAGACCCTCATTGTTACACAAAATTACATATAAGAGTTTGTGAGGGGAAAGGGGAAAAAAAACAAGGGAGAGAATTAAGCAACAGCAGATGGGGTAGAGAGGGAAGATGAGAGGGAAGGGGAGGGGAGATAGTAGGGATTAGGAAAGGTAGCAGAATACAACAGTCATTAATATGTTAATATATAAAAATGTGGATGTGTAACCGATGTGATTCTACAACTTGTATTTGGGGTAATAATGGGAGTTCTTAACCCACTTGAATGAAATGTATGAAAGATGATATGTCATGAGCTTTGTAATGTTTTGAACAACCAATAAAAAACATGGCAAAAAAAAAATTATAGAGGGTGTGAGCCTACCAGAGAAGAGCTTCCACCTAGCCAGGTTTTCCCTGAAAACTGCTGCAGTTAAATTCTTTGTTGAACTCTTTTATTTCTCTAAAAACATATTTTTGGTCTTATCTGTTCATTGGCTCTCTATAGTTTCACTCCACTGCGTGTCCTTACTCAGGTTTGCTAAACACACTAGTTGATTTGACTCAAATTCAGGGTGCAGTCAGTAACCACTGTACATATCTACATATATATTTTTTACCATAGTTTAATATTTTGTAATTATTTCTTATGTGGAAACTGTATTGAAAAAGAAAGAAAACTTTTACAAAACGAGTTTATCATTTTATTAAACTAGTTTTCCTATAAGTAAAAGTTTCACCAAAAGAAATTTAGATTTCTGTAAGCCCTTGCATCCCTGAATAAAACAGTGGGAACAAGGCTTCTTTTCTACTTGATGTGACATAATTCAGTCTCAACACCAAAAGCTTATAATTAGAATGTTTCAAATGTTTAATGATGTGTAGCAAATGTATATATACATATATATGTATGTGTATACAACTTACACTTTATACATGTCATATAGTATATATGTTATATATGGTAGAAGGTCCTCTTATTTTATTGGTAATTTATGAATAGTGTTCAGTGTAATGAAGTTAGTTTCTGATAAAAATATGCACATCAGTTAGTGTACTATTGGTATCTCTCTCTCTCTCTCTCTCTCTCTCTCTCTCTCTCTCTCTCTTTCTTTCATTTAGCTGTCAATGGACCTTTGTTTTATTCATTTATATGCAGTGCTGGGATTTAAACCCAGTTCCTCACACATGCATGGCAAGCACTCTGCCACTGATCCACAACCCTAGCCCTCATGTTGATAGTTCTCTACTGTCCTTCTATCCTGTTTTTTTAGATTTAGTAGAGAAATGAATATAATATTTGACTGATTTGCAGAGGACATATAACAGTCTGATATAAACTATTTCAATTTTTAATGTGTACTTCTCTAGTTTTTAAATCTAATTTATTTCAAATCTGGAAAATTAGGTGTCTCCTTAGAATACTAATTAGACAATATTCATATAATTCATTAGTGATATAATTTTACCAGATGACTATCTCTCAGATTCTTCCTCAGAATAGTGTTGGTCATTCATTTGGTGATGCACGTCAAAGGGAAAAATATGGTATAAATGGGCATACAGAAGGTAAGAACCACTCATTATAAAATTATTGGATATAATGCATGTTTAATGCATGAGCACTAGTATGATTTAATAGTGGAAGAAATGAAAATAATAAATAGTATGGGAGTTGAAATAGTGTATCTTATAAAGTTGCAATCACAGGGTAAGTTGAGTGGTCCTAGAGGAACTGAGTTATTAGGTCCATTTCAAGAGCTGCTTAAATTAGAGGAAAGTTGGGACATAAGAAAGGGGAGAGAAGAATTTGGAAATGAAGAATGAGAAAAAACTGTAGACAACAACAACAAAAGAAAAAAAAAGAAAAAGAAAAAATAAGCAGATGCACATTGATGATGGCCTGATAAAACATTCCCTGGAAAGATTATGACTTCTAATACATCTACAAATTAGAGTACAAAATAGGGAGAATTTTAAATAGGTAAAATAAATGGCCAGGCACAAGGTGCATGCCTATATTCCCAGGGGCTCTGGAGGCTGAAGACAGAGAAATAATTTTTGTTTTAAAGCCAGTAACTGAATGAGGCCCTCAGAAATTCAGCAAGACCCTTTCTCTAAATGAAATATAAAAAGGGATGGGGACGTTGCTCAGTAGTTAGACACCCATGGGTTCAATCCCCAGTAACAATAACAAAATAACAAAGCAAAAAGAAACACCAAATAGGCATGTTAAGTTAGAGGAATTGGTAAAAGATTAAGCGTGCATAAGAACTCTCAAATTTTATTGAATCATATGTTGGGGACCATGTACAAAATCTATGTTCTGACTCAGAAGGTCTTTGGTTCTACATCCTGAATACATTCAGAGATGCTTCCAATGCTCCTTGATGCACAGACTACATTCTGAGTTAAAAGAGCAGTTGAATAAATTGCCCTTTAGAAAATCTAATTTAAGAGCCATTTCGTCTTAGTTCATGGCATAACCACATTAAATTAGAGCATAAATAGTGCTTTGTTTTTAATTATGTTTGTTGGCAAAGGGGTAGAACAAGAACACATAGAAATTGTATTTTTTTAAAATTTTTTTTTTGTTGTACAGAATAACACTATTTATTTATTTATTTATTTATTTATTTATTTATTTATTTATTTTTATGTGGTGCTGAGGATTGAATTCAGAGCCTTGCACGTGCAAGGCAAACACTCTACCGCTGAGCCATAACCCAAGTTCCAAAATTGTATTTTTTAAAGATTTTTTTTTAAAATATTTATTTATTTTAGTTTTCGGCAGACACAACATCTTTGTTTGCATGTGGTGCTGAGGATCGAACCCGGGCCGCACGCATGCCAGGCGAGTGCGCTACCGCTTGAGCCACATCCCCAGCCCCTTTTAAAGATTTTTTTAAGCTGTAAATTGACACAATACCTTTATATTATTTATTTTATATAGTGCTGAGGATTAAACCCAGTTCTTCACATGTGTTAGACAAGCACCCTGAGACTGAGCCAAAACTCAGCTCCTAGAAATTGTATTTTTAAGATACAGTTACTGCATTGGGAAGAAAAAGTAGTGGGAATAATCTAAACAACAAATGTAAAAAAAAAAATCAAGACCACAGATCTAGAGATAGCTTTTGAAAATCCAAGGGAGGGGCTAGTGAGGAGGAAATAAAAATATCTATGTAATTTTGAAGGTAATCATAAGGAGACTGAGACAATGCATTTCAGCTGGTTTCACTATATTTGCCTTCAATCAAAAGTGAGAATTACTGGTCCAGAGATGGTTTTAAGCAGGGGAAACTGTTAGAATTGGGGCAAGCAGCCACTTTAATTTCTTTGCTTCAAAACTACCAAGCATAAGGAAGTATTGATATCAGTATTTGAGATCAGAAACATACCATTTAAGAAACATGGGACATTTTAAAAGACAGTTTTTTTCCTTAATGAAACCATGGCTTTGGGCATGCTAGGAATACACTCAATTACTCTTCCAAGTCCTCATCTCTAAATAGCTAGTATTCTGATATGACACGTATTTTATGAAAATCTTTGAAAGTCTATGAAGTTATATCAAACAATGGTCATTTTGTAAACCACAGACTCTTTAGGTTAATTTGTTGAATACCAAAGCTGTTATTTTTGTATATATTCCAATGAATTTGAAATATAAAAGGTTATTAATTTCTGATAATACTTTTGCATTTCACTTCACTTTTCCCCTTTGGATTACCATATATTAATATTTTATGCTTATTAAAAATTATTTCTTAGATACAATTCCTATGTCTTCTCAAATGAATGAATCAAGAAACTTTGAGTGGGTCAGACCAGAGGATATAATAAAAGAAGATACACCACTGTCCTCCATGTGTATGGAAAAATGATTATTTTAATAAGTGTATGCCAAAGCTGATCATATCTCAGATATTTCCTCAATGCAAATGAATTATAATTTCCACTTGACGGTTATCACAACATTAGACATACTGTATTGTAGAACAAATGGAGGAACAGGATACATACCTGTAATAAAGTTAATGAAATGATTGTGATAGGCTACATTAAACACACTTGCTGTTAAATTATTTTCTTCATTTTATATATTTATGCCCCAAAGTTTCTCTTTGTTCCTCTGATTAGATATCCCCTTTCCCTCAATCAATCCGCACCTTACTTGGTATGGGTGCATTCCTTATTATATTTATGTAATTGGAACTGTAATCTCACTTTTGAAAACTTAACTCTATGCTTAATTAAACTAATATTGGATGTTTTTCTTCAATATATTTGAATCATGCTGCTGTACTCAACAAAAACCAGCAAACACAGAAGTCAAATGCTAAAATATTATTTATCAAAGCTAACTCATGGAACTTGACTCCATATCAATTCAGCAGGAAGGTGCGGGTGATTTTGTCATATTCATGTTTTGTGGATTGTGTATCCCTTTTGCTTTTCAGCATTTCAGAATTTCACACATCCTGTTGTGAAGGTAATTATAATCTTCTATGTTTATCTTGAATTATTAACTGTGTATAGTATAAAATTTACAACATGTATTTAATATCTACTTTCCAAACCCATACAGCCTATCTTAGACAGGAGGTATTTTCTTTAAAAGAATACAGTGGGGACAACAGAAGAAACAATTTGCAAATCAGGATATATATATATGTATATATATATATATATATATATATATATATATATATATATATATACACACACACACACACACACACACACACACACACACACATACATACATACACATTCCAGTGTCTATATTGGCATACAAGTTTGAAATTATATCTTTAAAGTCACAAAAAAATGATTTCTATAAAATCTTTATCTCAGACATTTTTAAAATTAAAGTTCCTGGAATTCTTATACCTGTTAGGTGAATTATGAGGCTCTATTTTCCTCCAAGATTTTATAAAATCTTATTGCACAGCTGCCAATAATTTTCAAATCTTGGGAGATGAACATAAAAATATGTGTCTGAACCAAGAGATTAAGTATAGTGTGAGAAACAGGACCCACATAACATTTAATTTCAATTCTAATATAATACCCACTTTATTGAATAATTATATTGAACCCGTGTTGTATTTTATACAGTTGTGGATTCTATGTCCATCATCAGTTGTGAATATCTCTGTATTAAACCATACAAAGTATTATTGTGTATTCTTTATATTATTCATTTTCTATAAAACTAATAGAGTATTTTTAGGAAATTACTCTTTTATGATTTTTATTGACCCACAGTTGTAAATTCAAAAATACTTACACAAACCACTTTATATATTCCCTCTTCATGCTTTTCTTTCATTCTGTTTGTTTGTTTGTTTTTGTTTTTAGTTTACTTTTCAGTGGTGGGTACTGAACACAGATACTTTGTCATGCTAAGCAGTGGCTCTGCCACAAAGCTTTTTCTCTTATTCATTGGAAGGTTGGGTAAATACAAGATTCAGGAAACTGACTCCCAAGCACTAAAATGTGTCCCTTAACATACAAAAATGAGAAATTCAAACATTACATGGTAAACCCAAAGAATTTAAACAGTTGAGGTGTTTTATTTTACATGCCATTTGAAACCTTGTGTAACAGTACAGAGCCTCTTATTCCAGAGACCCAGCTTTGTCCTTTATGACTTAATGAAACTTCATTCTACACTGGTCCCAGAAAATGATATATCCTCTATTTTTCATGGAACATTTATTTTTCCATTCTGGTCTGCTTTCTTCTATTTGGCACTCCTGCCACCTTCTTATTCATTTCTGCTCATGCATATGCTCGCCACACTCATCCTAACTTCAGTATTTGGAGCCATCTAGCTAGAACATAAATGTGACTATGAACCTCTCTAGAAGATAAAACGCCAGCTTTTAAAATTACCCAGAAAACTTTCATGAGTTCAGCCTAACACTTTATCCTTTCTTTTAATTTTACTGTCATCTGGATGGCTTCTCACCAATCCCTATATTTTCAGACAAATACTGACCCATTTAATGCTTCACTCTGTGTCTAGCTACAGCCTTTTAAGCTTTCCCCATTTTCTGCCGCTGACTGGTAACCTCATTCCTTTAGTCGCTGCTGAATCCTAGCTCTAGGAAAGCCACTATTCCTGGCACCTTTTTACTCTATTCTCAAAGGGAACGTAATAATTCTCGGTTCAAATAAACTGTTGATGCTAAGGTGATGTAAAAGAGGTCTTCTCAAGTTCAGGAGTCAAAGGGCTAGACAGGGGAAGGAGTGATTTACAAATCAACTGGTAGATATCCAGTTGAACAGTGGATGAAATGCTGAGATACCTCAAGGGGGTAATAAAACAGTTTATGACAAGAAGATTGATAATCATGCAGGACTGAACAGACTACGTCTTACAGAAGAATACATTTTTTAGAATAATGTAGAAAAACATTGCATATGCAAGATGTTCATTGATAACAGTATAGAAAGTCTAAGTCACTGTGGAAATGACTGCTGATGAATAGTTGTTTTTAAAAGTTACTGTTATGGGGAAGAGAATAGCAAATTGTGTATATCCCCACATTTCTATAGTGTTTTTAAAATTTACTTCTGGCAAATTTTCATTCATCTTGAGTGGATATACCTTTGAGATATTCTTGTTTATTAAACCTGGTGATACATAGTGTCTCCTCAGGTAGACTGTTGAAGTTTTATATTACTAAAAACATTCCCTGAAAAAAATTCTCTGCTGGTTACAGTGGAACACCTGTAAATACAGCTACTTGGAAGACTGAGACAAGAGCATGGCAAGTCTCAGGCCAGAACAAACACTTTATTGAGATCCAGTTTCCAAAAATAAATAAATATACAACTCTGGCAGAGTCTTGCCAATGTTTCAATGTTCTAGGTTTAAATCACTGAGTACACACAAGTATACCCCAACAATAAAAAGTTAAAGAAGTAATCTCACCTAAAATTCAAGCTTATTATTACTTTTTATTTTTGGCAGACTATCATTCTCTCTAAATGCTCTAAGTAGTTCACGTAAATCTTCATACATTTTTCAGCTAAACCACTTTGGTTCTCATCATCTGAAGAAGAGGAGGAAGGTCTGATGACACCAAAAATAAGCAGCCACAAGTATGTTCACTCATATATATTTTTTAAAACTTGTGATTTCTTACTGTATTCCTTGTTTTAAGAAAGTCAATATGGGCAAAATTGAATACCGTTCATAACAGTGGTTTGAAATCTAAAGATGATAATTTAATATTCAAATCTAATAGAATTTAACTGGTTATGAATCTGAAAATAGCATTAAAATTCAGGATAACATGTAGATAAACATTATCCTTGTGATTCAGGAAGAATTTTTTCTGAATATTATTTGGCTTTCCATTTTTTAACCCCTGAAAATGAGGAAGAAGTGAAAATTAGTGGTTTTGCAAATAACCTTTTTAATTAATGAACATATATAGTGGTGATGGCCATTGAGTACATTTATGGTAAAGAATTGTCCTTCCCAGTGGCTCAGTTTTAGTTACATATAAACATGGAAAATCACACCCATCTCATGTGCTCTGTGGGTATCAAAGGCAGAGTGAGTTAAAAGACACACATGCATGCAGATCCTAATCAGACCAGTTTTTCTCATACACTGATATGTGCATAGCTCACACACAGCCTATGGATGGCTGGTGATATCCTTGAATTCATTTACTTTTCTAAAAGCCAAAATTCTAGGTTTCATTTGGTCTCAGGATCTCTACAGTGCATCTCCAGGTTTTTTTTTTTTCCCATAGCTGCTCTTTTTTATGCAGAATGCATACAGGAGCCAATATGACTCAAGCTCTGAACAATGGTCAGGAAGTGCTGTACATTTTTGTGCTGACATTATTCTTCATTGGTGTACTTCTTAGTTCTCTCTCAGAGGAACATGTTGTTTACTCTACCCAGATCCTGTGTGTAGAATTCTAACAGTATGATAGAAACATTTCTTCACACTATGTTGTCAGTTTATTAAACTGGATTTTCTCTTAGTGAAACACTTACTATAAGCTCTTTAGATCCTGTAAGACTGTGATGACCAAAATGAGGCAAGTCCAACAAAGTCTTATTCTTGCTCAACATCACATACTTCCAACTCTCTTATCACACTGAGTCTCATATTTTAACACTAAAGAATTCTGTAAGTCTGTTATTGAAAACATGTAATGCAACATAATATTATTTATATTTCTCAAGAATGTTTAATTAAGTATTTAATGCATTATCATCTTGTGGGGTTGTGATATATGGTTGTTTACACTCTTAGAATACATGCATTTATGTTATGAAATTTTCAGGGAATACTTTTTCTATGATATCCATCCTGCTTTTACCAAATCAGGAGCCACTGGAAGACAAGAGTTCAGCTTCATCTGAAGCACAAATTCTAGGTTGCCCTGTGGAAAATATGACTGTACTTACCTACATTTTATTTAGCTTGTTTCAGGACCAAAATTTGGGTGATGTCTAAAAGAGTGATAGTGAAGTCTTCATGAAGCTCATTGGGGTCCTTTATTTTGCAGGTATTTTCTGAGGGTGGTCCTCAGATGTTCATTTCTAAGTCATCTGGAGAGAAACATTATATAGCAAAAGAGAAAACCGCTGGACATGTCCATGGTAAGAACTACGTACTCTACAAATTTCTTTGAACAGAATATTGATTTCTAACATGAGTGCTGATTTATTCTAATACTTAGAAAAATGAGCCTAGTAAACAGGTAATAATGAAAAATTGAGAAAAATAATGAGTTGTCTCTCTGAAGACCAAAGTCCAGCAGCAGGTTATAGTGGGAGTGTTCCTCTTAGTTTCTATGCAAGACATGCATAGATCATAGGGGAGTTGGAAATTGTGAAGGATAGAGGATAAGGGTGAATAAACATTGGGAAAGGCAGAGAGAGTGAGTGAAGCTAGTAAATGAAGGAAAAAGAAGCCATGGAGGCAGAGAAATTTCAGTCATGTATCAGAATAAAAAGAACACCTCTTCAAAATGTGGAAAGAAAATGGGAGTTTCCAGTGGTGCAAATGGCTCAAGGTGTGAATATCTTTTCTCACCACTCATCTCTGAGTTGTCATTAGAAAGAAATTGACATGTGAAGAACTGATCATGAAGAAAGGAAGTTAATTTTTCTATTTAACTGAAATGTTCATAAATCCATGTGTATGGTCATAAATTCATATAAAACAATATTGTAATTAAAACAAATAAAAAATAAAAAGACCTATATCATAGACATTCTTGCCACTACCTGGGATGAAGCACAGATGGCAGACACAGCAATATGGGAAGTGGAAAAATGTGCAAATTGTTATGGACTGATACCTAAATTCATAAGTTTTTTAAAAATTCTTTGGACAATTTAGAAAGGAGAAGAGGGAATAGACATTGAGAAAAGCAGAGATAATACAGTGAGTAAATGAAGGAGAAAGGACTTCTTCTCATTCTCCAGGTTTGCAAACATCATTGGGTGGAAACCTGGCTCTATTATTGTAAGGCATTTGAAGGCAGGGAAATGAGAAGCAGACTAAGTGCAGACCCAGACTCTCAGACTCTAATAGATCATCTGTGGGGAACCCAATTCAAAATGCGTACTCTGACTTACCTGGCCTGCACATCTATGTTTTCTTCCATGTAAGGTGATTCCAATGATCACTATCTGCCAGACACCATGTAAAGAGGTCAGGAAAGGATTTCCTTTTAGCAAAACTAGATGCAGTGCCACTGGAACATCAAATGTAATAAAATTATTGCATACATCGTGTTTTTATTCTGATCTTGTCTCTTGGCAAGTGATAAGAACTCAAAGTATAGAATTTATATTTCTTAGGTCTAATCCTTAAATTGGGAATTAAGAAAGATTGGTGGTCTGGAGTTGTAGCTCAGTGGTAGAGTGCTTGCCTTGCATGCGTGAGGCACTGGGTTCTATCCTCAGAAACACATATAAATAAATAGATAGATAGATAGATAGATAGATAGATAGATAGATAGATAGATAGATAGATAGATAAAATGAAGATATTGTGTCCATCTACAACTAAAAAAAAAGAAAAGAAATAGAAAGAGTGGGGATATTTCACAGACAGAATGGCAAATATAAAGAATCAAGACCAGAGATCAACATGTTGCTTTTGAAAAATTCCTGGGAAGGAGAAAAGTGGAAGAAACAAAATAAGTTACCTGGGTAATCTTGGAGGGAATGATGGGGAAACTGAGAACATGCAATTCAGGGGCTATCAGTGTATCTATATTTCACAATATGTGAGAGATTGTAACTTGTCCATCATTTGAATCATGAGGGGCTTGTAAGTTGGGGAAGCATTCCAGCCATGACCATCTTTTCTCCATACCTATCAGACATACTGCTTGCTGTGGTTTAAATTGAGTCATTCTGAGAAGCAAAATTACATTTCAGAATCATTCATGGTTTTTAATGACAGCTCTGCTCTTTCTCCTCTTTCCTCTTTTCCTTCCTTCCTTCCTTCCTTTCTTCCTTCTCCATTCACTACCTCCCTTTCATATTTCCTTACATAATTACTTTCTGTATTTCTTTTCTGTTTGCCTGAAAATAAAATTTTGACCATGGGCACTCTAGAAATTCATTTCATTACTGAGCTGCATCCTCATACTTCAAAAGCTAATTATAATTTTTTGATAGGCCTGGCATTTTATGAATACACTTAAAACACTGGCAAGTCACACTCAAACAAACTCATTTATAAACTGAAATCTTTATACAGTTTAGTATTTGAATACCCAAAATCTTTGTAATATATGTGTGTGTTTGTGTATGTAATAATATATTATTGTTATCAGATAAAGCTGTGCTCTTCCATTTCAACTTTCCCTTTATAATTTTATGTCTCAAAAGTTTAAACCAATCAAACCTTATTTCTTAGATGTGGAAACTATCTGTTCTCACACAAGGGGATCATGAAAATCTAATCCATTTAAACCAGAGAATACAGGAATAGAGGATGCACAAGAGGAACCAGCATACCACCTGTATATAAGAAATAAACAATAGGTGTCATAGCTTTCAGTGTCAAAGTATGTATTTGAGGTGACTCCTTCAGATATCTTTGTTGAGAAATGAACCTAACATTTCCCTGGGATCTGACCACAGCTTTGGCCTTACTAAACAAAAATGAAAGTACAAATATAGTAAATATATACATACTTAAAATTATAAAGATTAAATCTTTTCAATAGTATTTCAATAAGATAGGTTCTATGGCTTGTATTTTTTTTTTTTGACTTCACCTTTGCCATTGAATCTCTTAGGGACCTTCTTTGCTTCTCCACTAGAGGATTGTTGGATTCTCCATCAATCTGTATCTTTGCATTGGTATATATTCCCTTGTCTGTTTTATTTATGGTCATTGGACAAATAATCTCAGGTTTGTGAAATGAACAGCATGTTCAAAAAACCTATTCACAAAATTCCTTTGGCAGAAATAGTCTCATTATTGTTGCCAGCCACACAAGCCAGCACAGAAACCAAGGAGATAGCATAATTTTTAGCACAGCTGAACCATGGACCTCAGCTGTATGTGGAGGCATCTCTAATGTATGTGTCATTTTGTCCTCTTCACCTTTGCTTGAGTATATACTCCTTTTGTTTTTCATCTTCTAGAGATTCATCTGATTGCAGAAAGGTAATTAAATTTCTATATTTATTATAAATTATTAATTTTGTAGTCAATGAAAAATACACTCTTTATGTACTATCTTCTTTCTAAGTCACTGATCCCATCACAGTAAAAGAGGCCCTTCCACAGAAAGGATTAGGCAAGGTGAAAGAAAAGACAGTAAAATTGGGTAAGTTTTGCATTACAACACTCCAGGGAACACAATGTTAAAACACTTGAAATGCTACCAGTGTTCCCACATGTATGGTTGTTTTCCCAAAGAGGTGGGAGGATTTTCCTCACAATGTCATCAGTAGTCACAGAAAATGATCTCTCCTCTGTGTTTCTGGGAATGTCCCCTCAATTATGAATTGTTTCCCCTCCATATCATACTGTTACATACTCTCTATTTCCAGCCTTTGGAGTGAACTAGCTACCATGCAAATGCTTATGGTGATAAGCATCTCTTTAGAATGTGAAAGGGCAAACTTCTAAAATTTCTTAGAAATATTTCCTGACTTGAGCCAAGCTTCATTCTGTATCTTTATACCTTTCCTCTGCCTCAACTGTCCTCTGGCATTAGGCCTCACCTATCACTTTATTCTGAGACAAATCCTGACCTATTTCATACTTTTCTCTGTGTGGGCCTATAGCATTTCATACTCTCACCATCTCCTGCTCTCAGGCTACTCACCTCTCACCTGTCTTTTTGAGGGGTGAGTAGCTAGAAACAACACCATCCCTGGGGGCACAGTTTCTCTGCCTTCTTAGGTCATTTTCTCTGGCACTTCAGCTGGTCACATTAGCTTCCAGACACATAGGTTCTCCTTTGCCCTTCTCACTAGAGTCACAGGGGTATAGTCTAGCCTGCACCAGTTTTTTCTACCTTCCATCAGGAACAACCTAGGTCTCTTGATAGGCACTTCCATGACCCTCATGTGCCGGGCTGCGGCAGAATAACCAGGGGTGATGAATAACTTGTGTATGTTGATGCAGCAGGAATGGAAGCCGTTTATTGTGGGACAACAGAGGTATTTATACATTTTGCACAGCTTATCTTAATTAGCATAAACTAGATACAGCAGTCAACCAATCAGGAATCTCCATACTTAATGGCTCGCTTTTGTTACTTCACAAACCACTCCCTCTGGAATTTTGCCAGGTGCCATCCAGACTTGTTTACAGACTCTAACAGATCTGCGCTGATATTTGCATGCAGGTTGTAGGCTTTTTTTGTTTATAGTACACAGATTACTGAATCTCTGTACCTTTTCAGTTTTTAGAATTTTTAGGGATTTGAATAAAATCCCTCTTTCACATACTTTGCTGAGAAGCTCTTCACCAACTCTTTGGTCTCCATGCAATAGTGCAACTTAGAATGCAGCTTACTCTATACCAACATTTCCCCAGAATCATGTGGATTTTCAAGTTTGTTTCTGAGCAAATTTCATTGATCTTGAGTAGACAAATCTTGGCAATATGGTTTGCACTGAACCTTGTATCCTGTCATGTCTCTATAAGATGTGTGTTGAGGATTTAGATCAAGAAAAAATACTCCCTGTAAATTCAATGTTTGTTGGGTGCAAATGGGCAAAACTTTATTCACAACTACTTGGAAGTCCAAGCCTTGAAGGATGGCTGTATTCAGTCCAGTCAGAGGACTCCAGTTGCCAACTAAAGTGGCCATGGGATAGAACCATGGGATGGTAGAGTATTTGACAAGAATGCATAAGTGTGTGGGTCCACTCCCAAGGTGTATACACAAAGAAAGGAAAAAAAAACTGTGGAAAGTTGAAACCAGTAATTATTCACCAAATATTAAACTTAATTGAAAATCATATTTGGGAATATTAAGTTGTTTGGTGTTACAATTACCCTTTTCTCTTTGGATTGATGTTCACTTTTTCTAGTGCACTTCTAAGGAATGTTAGTAAATGTATTCATTTATCAGCAGAGACCCATTTTGACATGACTTAGAGGAAGAGCACAAAAGTTTTGATGACACTCAATGTACCCAGTCTCAGGTACGTCAACATATAAAGCATTTCTTCCTGTTTCCTCTTGTTTTTCTTTCTTGAAGAAAGTAAAGGAGGAAAAATGAAAATACCTTTCAAATAGTCTTTTGGAATCCAGGCATTATATGTTACTAATTACATCTAAAACCACTCTGAACTGGTTAGAATCTGAAAATAGCATTAGTAGTCCTGTCAACTTATAGTAAAATTTACTATGTAATGAAGGGAAAACAATTCTAAATGTTGATTGTGCTTCCACTTGCATAAACATTTTTAAAAACAAAACGTTGAGACTAAATTTGAGACTGACGAATAACCACCTGGGTTATGAATGGTAATGGTCACTGACTGCATTAATGTGAAAGGGTGATGTTGTCAAAGGCTCAAAATTCTAGTGAAAATCAGTAGTTATGTGCTACAAGTTGAAATATATATATTTAACTTTACATCCTGGTTAATGTTTATTTGTTATTTTTTGTTTGTTTTATATTGATTCTTTAAAAAAATAAATGACAGCAAAATGCATTATAATTCTTATTACACATATACAACACAATTTTTTATATCTCTGGTTGTGTATAAAGTATGTTGACCCAATTTCTGTCTTCTTACATTCATTAAACAATTTTCTCTGTGGTGACCTCTTCATTTTGTTTCTCTTCCTTGCAGAAAATGCAGTCAATATGTTGAATAATTTTATCAAAAGGTCTTAGTATATTAAATAAATGTATTTGTGTGCTTTAATGGGGGAATGATGGAATTTAGAGATGCTGTCCCATATTTTTTATCACATTGCCAACAATCCTGGTGTGATATTTAGCCCACATCTAGATTTATTTTACTTGGCTGGCATATGTAGGTCCTTGGGTTTACAGCTTTCCCTTTGGGGTGTATCCTGGGCAGGGGCCATATCCCAGTGTCCAATCCCCAACTGAACACCTAAGTCTCATATTTTCAAATAAAAACTTTGTTAGTTCATTGTTTAAAAAGTGTAATCCTATTTAATTTGAAACATACTCCTCGAAATTCTTTAATATAAGACTTGAAAGCCTTCTCACATTTGATGTTGAATGCAAAGTCGGATGAGTTACAATGAATATCATTCCTCCCGTCCTTTGGGGTGTGTACACCTTTGTTAGCATGTTGTCAAGGAATGCCTTTTTTATGACATCCACCCTGCTTTTACCAAATCAGGAGCCATTGGAAGATAAGTGTTCAGCTTCATCTGGAGCACAATGCTAAGACACCCTGCGGAAAGTATGACTGCTCAGTCTGAAGTTATCTACATGCTAGTTAGCTGCTTTCCAAACCAAATTTGGGTGATGTCTAAAAGAGTGATAGTGAAGACTTTATGCAGCTCATTGGGGTCCTTTATTTTGCAGGTATTTTCTGAGGATCATCCACAGATGTGTGTTTCTCACTCATATGGAGAGAAACATCATAAAGCAAAAGAGAAAGAAGATGGACATGTCCATGATTAGAACAACATATTCTACAGAGTTCTTTGGATAGAATATTGATTTATAACATGAGTGCTGATATATTCTAATATTGGGAGAAATGAACCTAGTAAACAGGGAATAAAGAAAAAGCAAGAACGATAGAATTGTCTCTCTTAATACCAAATATAGCAGCAGGTTATACTGGGAGTGTCCCTCTTAGTTTCTGTACAAGACAAGCAGAGACCACAGGGGAGTTGGAAAACTTGAATTTTTATGTTGGAAAGAATAATGTTCTTCACATTCTACCTGGTTGCTGTTCATTTCTCAGTGTATTTTCATTTTCCTCAGGGAATCTTTTCTATAGATCAGATTTATGTATTAGATCACAAACCTCTTTTCTAATATCATCTGTCTAAAATTATAATGATCTTTTTTTTTTGTGCCTGTTTTCTCCATTAGACTTTAAGCTAAAGAACAATAGGGGTCTAATCTCCTGTGCTATATCTTCAGAGTTCAGCATATTGTGTCACGTGTTTTATGCACTCATTGCTTTAGTGTATAAATACTGCATGTAAAATATACAGCATTCATATATTTAAATTAGTAACATTTTATTTCTATCTTCTTTTTTTCTCACAGATTCTGTCAAAATTCCAGAAAGCAGTTCTATCACTTCAAAGAATAATAAAAAGCAAAAAAATGTCACTGCACGCAGTGTTCACTACATGTTAAAAAAATGCACAACTGGAAAATGAGATTCATGAGCTAAAAACGATGGTATCAGAGTTTAAGCAAGAAAATATAGAATTGAAACAACAACTCCACAATTTGAGGTATTATATCCTAGATTGAAAGAAGGGGTGGAAGCTTTTCCTTCAATCCAGTAAAATAAGAAGGAGAAATTTATTTTAACTACTGACTCATCTGTTAGCACTTTTCAAGGGAGAAAGCTTGAATAAATTATAAAATTCTTACAAATATGATAGCATATTATTAAATGTGATTACTTCTAAAAACTAAGTTCATATTGTTCCCCAACACAATTATAATGGCTCTATGGAACCCCATCTGCTAGTGATCTATTTATTTAACAAACATAATTTGGGATTGTTATTTGTTTATATATTTAACTTTTTATTACAATTAATATTTCAAGAAATATCATTTATAAAAAAATCATTTCCTACTCAGATACCATGGCATGTGCCTATAATTCCAGCAGCTTTTGAAGCAAAGATAGGAGGATCAAAAGTTCAATCTAATCCTCATCAACGTAGCAGCAATGTTCCAAGCAAATTAGTGAGACCCTGTCTCCAAATTAAAAAAAGGAAAAAGGCCTTGGGATGTAGCTAAGTGACTTAGCTTCTGTGGTTGAATCCCTGGTAACAAAGATGGGGGTGAAAAGAAAAGAAACATAAATAACTTTCTATATTTCTGTTTACTTTTGAAAAAATTTTAATATACACTTATTTGGTTAAAGTTGGGAAACTTTAAAAAGATTTCAGGATATTTAAATTGCTCTCAAGAAAGTTTTTATTCCACCAATGAGACATTTTTCACTGCCCTGCAACATGTTATTATACATTTATAGGTTTTAGGCTGATTTTTAGGATCAAACTCAGGGTTTTGTGTTACTAGTGTGATGTGCCAGTGCTGAGCTAGACCCTCGGCTACACTTCTAACATTAACATTCATTAAAAACTGAAATGAAACAGATAATATTTTTTTATTCACATTCATTCTCATTCATAAATGTGTTCATATTTTTATATTGAAAGGACATATACTTTTTATGTTTTTGAGGTACACATGACAGTAGACTATATGTTTACATACATTTATTTTTGTTATGGCTTCTATTCCATTGTGTGTTTTCACACACACACGCACACACACACACACACACACAATATTTTTTATCCATTCATCTGTTGAAGAACATTACTCTTCATTATTGGATTAAATATTAGATCCATCTTGTTCAAAAGTGGATTTTCAGTTTTTTGTAAAATTCATAAGGTTCAAAAAGGTAAGCTGAGAGTGTTACCATAAAAGAAACATAAAAAAGGATAATAACACATATTAGGTTATTTATCTCAGTTCGTTGTTATTGTAATACAAAAGATACATTTTTTATATATCTCTATTTTATTTACATGTGAAAAATCGAACCCAGCACCTTACCCATTCTAGGCAAACACTCTACCACTGTGCTACAGCCCCAGTCCCAAAAGACACATATTGAAAAAAGAATTTCTGTATACCACAACCAATGGGACCTGTGTAACCATTTTTGATTGAGAATTCAGTAGTTTGTTAAACATTGCAACTTTATCAAGGGCAGTATGTAGAGATACAGGGCTCACCCTGTTGTGTAAGGAATGTGATAGTGACTAGGCAGGAGTACACAATCTTCTATTTTCTTAAGGGAATTCAGAAATAATCAGCAGCTTACTGTTGTATGTAGTGATATTTTTTCAGAGTAAACATCATTATATAATAATAATAATAACAATAATAATAAATTTTTAAAGTGACCTGAGATACAAAATTATTATCAGAAATATCAGGTTGTTGTGAGACATCTTGAAAAACAGCCCACTGGTACCCTGAAACTACAACGTGTATCAGAGACTTCTCTAGAAGATTTAGCACATTTTCACATAAATTTAAAAGAAAAAGACAGGATTTAATGAAGAAACTAAGACAAATGACAAGTCAAGTATGTAGAAAATTGAACATGTCATTTGTAAATCAATACCTGCATAAGTAATAAAATTTATTCTGGGATACTATTTCAATGAATAGCTTTCTTTACATTTTCATTATAATTTATTGTATTATAATTGGTGATCTTTATACTGCACTTATTTCTTACACTTAATATTTTTTTTAGAATTTTTCTCTTACAAGATCAGCATCTTTCATTAAAATATCTCGATTGAGAAAAGCTGAGACTTTTTCTATAACCCAGCAGCTTGTAATGCTGTCTCTACTTCCATGATACAACAAGGAAAACTGAATTAGAGGTACTATTTAATAGAATGTTTCAGGAAACTTTGTTATTTTTAGTTTATTTATGGGCATCTATTCAAAATCTGCAAGTAATTACTAAATTGACTTTAAAAAATGTGTACAAACCTTTTTATGCTTTTCTCAAAATACAGATACGTTTTAGGTTTTAGTTTAATTATTGAAAAACTTAGGCTATTTCTTTATTTTTTTTCTTTTATTTTTAGATACATTATGAAGCATATAAGTATTTGTATTATGTCTGGACTGATATCCAAAGTAGACAATAAAAAAATGTTAGCTAATTTTTTTTCAGTACATCTTTTAAAAGGCATTTTTATGATATATGTAATGCACCTGACACCGAATTCACCAATATAACATGTAAAATTCAGTGTCTCTTAGTACATTAACAGAGTTATGTAACCATTAACACAGTCAATTTTAGAACATTTTCATGTTCTTGAAAAGAAACCTGGAACCTCTTAGCTGTCAGTTTTCTAATCCCTACACGTCCAAAGTCCTGGAAAACTACCAATATATTATTTTAGTAATTTACAAATGTAAAAAAAAAATATTACTTTTATTTATTTATTTTTTAACTTTAGGCAAGCCTCTATTTTATTTTTATGTGATTTTTAAATTTGTTTTAATTAGTTACACATGACAGTACAATGACCTTGACATATCATACATTTCAATCACATGGGATACATGTGATTCTGCAACCTGTATACTCTACAAGGTGTTGTGGCTCAGTTATTTTGTGCCCAGCCAGACTGTGGCATTTGGTGGCCCATACGGAAAATGCCTGAAGCTTGGGGGTAAGTGAAATTGCTCGCCCCTGAAGGAGAGCAAAAAAAAAAAAAAAAAATAATAATAATAATAATAATAATAATAATAATAGGTGACCATTTCAAAAAACAATGTGTTTATATTTTGATTTGTTTTGTTTTTATTTCAAGTTGCCTGTCCCTAGAAATTTCTCAGGCATACTGGGGAAAATGGTTGGCTCAAGGTTTGAAGTTTTTCACCCCCAAGGAAGAGAAATTGTTAAAGGAAGGAGGCACCCCAGTGAGGCCAGAAAAATTAGGGTATATGTTGATACAATACAAAAATGTAGCCCATGGCTTTTTAAAGAGGAGTTGTTGAATATATCACAATGGGACCACCATGGTATCCTGTAAAAAGATTTTTCATCAACAAGAAAGAGATGGCTAGTTCTATTTACTAACTTGTCTAAGATCTTGGTTTTTATAGACATCTGATTAATTTACAAAGCTAAAGTGTTGAAACATCAACCATTAATATAAAAGCAAGTACTTCTTATTTATTAAGTTCCATAAGATAATATTTAAATATTATGTGTGTTTTCATAAATTGGTAAGTGGAAAAAATGTTTAATATTGCTTTTTTCTGGTCTTTGCTGAAACAAGGTTATTAAGTATTAAGATTCTATCAGGTATAATTTATATACAAAGAGTATAAGAAGTTTCAGTTGGGTTTCAATTATATTATTATTATCATACCATAAAAAATATTTCATCTTATTAAAGTGGAGTAACTTATCTAAATTCAGAAATTTTATAAGGGTTGTTTCACAATGTAAATTTTTAAAAAAGGGTTAATGGCTACAAAAGAGATATAAAAAGATTCAAGATGTGGAAATATATTTTAATATAAAGGTTAAAAAAAGAAATATTTCTAGATGAGATAATCTCTGTGTGGTAAAGTAAAAAGTTGTAAAATGCCATTTAAAAAGATTTTGAAAAAACTAGACTTACTTTAAAAGCTTGAGAAAGGAGGAAAGAAATAAAAGGTATTTGTACATGGAAGATTGAGACAAAGCTTCTTAATGGAGTAAAAAAAAGGCTTTAGTTGAAGGACAGCCATGTAAACTAACATTAAAGTGATTTAAACAGAATCTAAGACTCGTTTAAAAGAGTGAAGCTGTAGGTGGTGAAAAACTACATTTAAAAGTACAGTATAGATACAGTATAGGTGATAATTGAAAGGCTTTAAAAGTTTAAATTGAAGGTGGTCATGATAACTTCATGGTGGAAAAAAGATTGCTTTACTCACATAACAAAAATCCCATACAATCCACAGGGACAAAGCATACTTTAAAAAAAAAACTCATCAAACTATTAAAAATGTACTTATTAAAGCAAAAAGAGGGAATTGGAAAGGGGTACATATCTCCCAAGATAAACTTAAAATAAGCCTTTTTACTCTAAACTTTTAAAATTTGGATTCATCTGGGCTTAGTGCTGTGGAAAGGCATATGTATCCAAAAAATGTAAATAAGCCTAAGGTACTTTATAAGGATATTCTAACAGGACAATGGAAATGTCCTGACCCAGTGATTGTCTGGAGTCGGGGTTCTGTTTCTGTGTTTCCACAGGGAGAACAGCAGCCAATTTGGATTCCAGAGAGACTAACCAAAGCAATTTCTACAGACCAAAAAGAAGATGATTTGACTTCAATCCATAACAGCTGATATCCAGGGCTCCAGCTTGGCTATTCTTACATCTGTGACAGTGATTAACCAGGATGCTTTTTTAAAAATATCTATTTTATTATTACATTTTCCAACATCATAAAGTTCTATTTTATTTTTTGAGCTCATACAGATCTAGGTTAATGTTTTGCTGATCAGATTTATTTTTTGACTGTGGAGTTTTTAAACATTACAATGGAGATTTCACCTGTGTAAGCTACAAGGCCTTTAGTATTGTCTTATGCGTTGTATGTTTGTGTGCACACTTGTGTTTTGTGTTGTATGTCTGTGTGTGTGTATGTCCATATATATATGAGGAGTGCTCATGAAAAAAGGGATCCAAATTTTTTTTTATTCATGTCATTATAATGGTTTAACTTAAATTGGGTAAACAGCTGTTGAGAATTGTTTTAATACGTGTACAAATAAGGAAGTTAACAGATCTGTTTGTTTACTTTCACTTTTCCTTTTCATTATATTTAATAATTCTATTCAGGATAATGTAAATTGTTCAGAAAATTGTTTTCTTAGTACCTGTTGGAATGTTACATAATTTTTTAGCATCATTGCCAGAATTCCTATCTTCATCCCAGTGCCAGTGAAGATGAAGATAAAACCAAACTATGCTTCTTCAATAGTTATCACAACTAACTGTATAAACTGATGCATCAATGAATAATGTCTCAACAAGTAATGCTCAATCAAGAAGTCGATTTACTTTGGGAGGAAATGGACATATTGATGGATTTCTCTGCTTTCAACTGCTTGCAGAATTTGCCTGGATTATGTATCACTTGCATGCATTGTGAATTATCTATTTGTGCAGCAAATTGTGGTAGTGCTGGTGTATCTTTGCTGATGGTGTCACCGGTGATACAATTTTTCCAAAGGAGCTGTCAATTGGCTTGGTGTCATGGCATTTCTGTATCCTCCTCCATTCTGCTATTGATGGTCTAAAATTTGGGGGCCAACAGAGGTGAGGCAAAGAACCTCACCCTCCACTGGCACCAAGGGCAAATTTTGGGGCCAACAGATGTGGGGCAAAGAACCTCACCCGTCCACTGGTGCAAAGGCCAAATTTGGGGGCCAACAGAGGTGAGGCAAAGAACCTCACCCCACCCACTGGTGCATAGGCCTATCCACAAGTATGGCTATATGCTGGACCGGTAGTCAGTGATGGGTATGATCCAATTGCAGTTGTACCAACCTAAGACAGTACGCTGATGCCTAGAGGTCAGCTCATCCAATGATGAGTAAGACCCATATGTTGTATTGGACAACCTAACAGGCACAACCCCTAAGCCACGTTGCTTGTTGTTTAATTAAACAGAAGGGGGGAGATTCTGAGAGCCATAGCCAAGTAGGAATGATGCATGGCATTTTTTTTGAATGGTGACCCTGCTCAGGGATTAGGATGGCTCCGGGTTTAGGGTGGATCCTGTTGGGAATAGGGTGGCTCCAGGTTTAGGGTGGATCCTGCTGGGATTAGGGCATATCCTGCTGCCTCAGGCACCCACTCCTTTGGAGTTCCCTTTGAGTTCTGAGAGAAATGGTGCGTGGAGCCTGGTGAAGGCAGGGTATTCCCGGGAAGTGTGTGTAGAGATCAGTGAGAGTTTGGGAATAAAGAGTTGCTGTTTGAATCTACAAGTTGTTGTGGCTCAGTTATTTTGTGCCCAGCCAGACTGCGGCAACCTGTATACTCAGGTTGCAGAATCACCTTGGTCATGCATTCACATATATACACATAGTAATAATAATATCCGTTTCATTCTACTATCCTTCCTATCTCCCCAGCCTTCCCCTCCCTTCCCATCACTTCTCTCTATCTAATCTAAGGTAACACTATTATTTTTTTCTCACATCTTTATAGATGTATTTTGTATAACAATGAAGGTCTCTTTCCACCATCCATGCAATTCCCTTTCTCCCTCCTTTTCTGTCCCACCCCTCTTCCTTGTGTATAGGTAATCTTCTTCCCATGCTCTTCCTCTCTTCCCCATTTTGAGTCACCCCCCTTATATCAGAGAAGACATTTGGCATTTGTTTTTCTGGGGATTGGCTAACTTCACTTAGCATAATCTGCTCTAATGCCATTCATTTCTCTGCAAATGTCATGATCTTATTTTTAGTGCTGAGTAATATTCCATTGAGTATATATGCCACATGTTTTTATCCATTCATCCATTGAAGGGAATCTAGGTTGGCTCCACAGTCTAGCTATTGTGAATTGTGCTGCAATAAACAATGATGTGGCTATGTCCCTGTAGTATGCTGTTTCTTTATTGTTTTTTTTTAGATGTATATGACAGTAGACTGTATTTGAATATTTACATTCATAGATTGTAACTTCACATTTTTATATTTTTATATAATGTGGAGTTACACTGGTCATGTATTCACATGTGAACATAGGAAAGTTGTGTCAGATTTATTCTACTGTCTTTTCTGTTTCCATTTTCACTCCGATTCCTTTTGTCTAATTCAATGAACTTCTATTATTTCCTCCTCCATTCCTTACTGTGTGTTAGCATCCTCTTATGAAAAAGAACTTCCAGCCTTTGGATTTGGGGTATTGGCTTATTTCACTTAGGATGATAATCTTCAATTCCATCCATTTACTGGCAAATGCCATAATTTCATTCTTTCTCATATCTGATTAATATTCTATCGTGTGTACATGACACATTTTTTAAATCTATTCATCTATTGAAGGGTACCTCGGTTGGTTTCATAGCTTCAATATTGTGATTTGAGCCACGTTAGACATTGTTGTAGCTGTGTCACTGTAGTATGATGATTTTAAGGATTTTGTGTGTAAATCAAGGAGTGGGATAAGTGGGTCAAGTGGCGGTTACATTCCAAGATTTCTGAGGACTCTCCATACTGCTTTCCAGAGTGATTGCACCAATTTGCAATCCCATCGGCAATGTGTAAGTGAACATTTTCTCCACACTGTCACCAACATTTATCATCATTTTATTCTTTTCAGTTCCCATTCTGACCCGAGTGAGATGGAATCTCAGAGTGGCATTTGCATTTCTCTAATTGCTAGAGATGTTGAATATTTTTTTCATATATTTTCTGACCATTTGCATATGTTCTTCTGGGAAATGCCTTTTCAGTTTCTTTGCCCATTTATTGATTGCATTATTAGTTGATGTTCTTTTGTTGTTAAATAATTTGAATTATTTGTTCATCCTGGTGATTAATGTTCTATCTGAGTGCACATGGCAAAGATTTTCTCACATTTTGAAGGCTCTCTGTTCATAATTCTTGATGATTTCCTTTGCTGAGAAAAAAAAATTTTAGTTTGATACTAACCCATTTATTAATCCTTTTTATAAAAAAATTTAGTTGTATATGGACCACAATATCTTTATTTTTATGTGGTGGTGAGGATCAAACCCAATGCCTCCACATGGAAGGCAAGCACTCTACCACTGAGCTACAGCCCCAGCCCCATATTGATGCTTTTAAAAATATTTTTAGTTGTAGATGGACACATTATCTTTATTTATTCAGGGGTGGTGCTGAGAATCAAACCAAGAGCTGCACAAATGCTAAGCAAGCACTCTACCACTGAACTACCAGCCACCATTTGCTGATTCTTGATATTAACTTTTGCTTTTTGGAAACTTTGTTTCAAAGTTAGCTTGTAGTTCTAACTCTAAAATTACTCTGTAATGGATATTTTATACAAATAAATTTATACAACAGCAGACACAACATCTTTATTTTTATGTGGTGCTGAGGATCAAACCCAGCACTGTGCATATGTCAGGTGAATGCGCTACCACTTTAGCCACATCCCCAGCCCCCCACATATGTTTTTAAGAAATGTATTTTGGTGATGTTGGCAACTTACAATTCTAACATTATAACATGCAAAGACATATTTTGAGGAAAAAAAATACTTAAGTGGGGACATGTTGAAATTATACAAAATATTAGTGAATTAAAACTTAAGCCTGAAGCCTGAGAACCAGGTGACAAAAATAAGAAAGAAACTGTATTTCCCAGGAAACTGAATAACTTGACTTTTGGTTGGCCTTTTGGAATATAGTCAGGAAAACCAAAATAAGAAATGAGATGCAACTGTCAGGAAGACAGGAAGAACAGTGGGGGAAAAAAGTAGCTCAGTGACTACAGAATAAGAAGAGGATAAAGGAACACGTTTCCCCTTTATTGCATGAGAAAAAAAAAAAACAATAATAGTAGATACCCAAAAAGCCATAGGTTTAAAATTGTTTTGTTGAGGATATTATTTTTTTTCCAAACCAAGTCAAAGCCTCACAGCTAAGATGAAAGAGTCTGAAAAACAGCAATACATTGAAGAAACTGCTAAAAATGCTATCAATATTGTCACTTTCCATTATACTTTGTGTCTAAATACCTTATTTTGACACACAAATTTTATCAAATTTTTCCACATGCACACACATGCATAAATGAGAATACACTCATGTATGAATGTAAATATGCTCATGTATGAATGTGAATATGCTCATGTATACATATACATGAGCATATTCTCATTAGATTGTGAATTCTTTTAATGGGGAATTAATTTTATATGTATTTTACATATGCTGCTTTCCAGCTCAGGACAAAGCAGATAGCAGGCAGTCTTTAAAAAAATTGTTAAATTGAATTATAATTAGTAAATTGGAATATACTGACAAAATGTGTCAAAAATGCATTTTTGGAGATCTGTCAAAAAAGCAAAGTATAATTCACTGTATCGGTTTGAATTTAATCTTGATTTTTCAGATGATGTCTAAATGTTTATTTTCATAATAAGCTTCAGTTTCTCATTTTTTTGTTGTCTATGTGAGGGGAAATGCTGAAATATTTAGTTAAGAAAAACACTTCTAATGGAAAAATTTTAGACAATCAGTTTGGATGGCATGCATATTTTAAAACCAACATTGATGTGATTCTTGAACAAAAAATGATCCAAGCATAGAAACCAGAACTGTTATTACCCAGACAATGGATTTAAGTGCATACTTCCCGTGATACTTCCTAAGAAGTATGACAACTATTTGTTTTCAGCTCTTACCCAGTGTTCAGGAGTGCCTGTCCCTTCAAAAAAATCTCCCCAGCCCCTCAAACAAGAGAATGTTGACCACGAACACAGCAAGCAAAGAGCTCAGAAACAGAAATTCAGGACCCGAAAGCCCACAGTGACATTACTCCCAGAGTGCTAAATACCTGGAGGCCTTCAGGTTACAGGAAGAAAGTTCAGGAGGGCTGCATCCTTTCAACAAGACAGTAAGCAGCATATTTATAACCTGGGTTTCAAGTTACTTTAGACTAATAAATAGACTGATGATTTTTTGCAATTAATTATAAAGACCTTGATATAGAGAACAGAGCAGCCCCATAAAAGACAGCACCAGACAAGAATGGTGTAAGACACACTGAACATAACCCTAGACCAGAGTCAGTTAAACAAAGATACAAATCCAAGCCCCACCAGAAAAGATACAAAAATATTAGTACAAAGATGTGATTGTACATCATACAGACATCTCCTGAAGTGGAGGTATTGTAGTGCACTAGTCTGAGCAGAATTGGCTCAGATCCCAGCTTTGGCATTTTCTAACTATTGATCCTGAGAACAGGAAACTAGCTATTGTGTGTGTCTCAGTGGGACTTACTTTACTTTATTTGAAAGCCTCTACTCTGGTACCCACCAAGTTGCAAATGGACAGCAAGTAAGACCTATTTTTCTTATGTTCCTCATTCTCTTCTTGCCCTAGTTACTCCTTTGAGATGAACGAGTAAGATACTGTTTATGGTTCTCATTCTGCTGTGTCACATTCAAATAGCCTTTATGTTTTCTTCTTAACAGCAGAGTTTAAAAAACTCCTCTGGTCAAAGTCAAGAAGCAAAAGTAAGTAAGCAATACCTACTCCACAGAGGTGGCCTAACAAACCAAGGTCTTTTGTGGGGTGCTAAGAATATAATGTTTAGTACTTAAAAGATTTCGGGAAACAGGAGATAATTGTTTGAAGAGGGTCACAAAAGTATTACTTTTACTATAATTTCTAGATCAAAGAATACTAGACAACAGTATCTTTAAAACATCCCTTAGAAAGGGTTCAATATAAAGTACATAGTGGCACTCTAGATTTATTATATTGAGTATATGCGGAATTGAAAAACAAATAAAATAGGGAATAAAAAAGAAAGTACAAAGTAAGTACATCCTGTTTTATCATTCACAATGAAAGAAATAAAAATGATGTCTACCAGTTACAAAATAATCATTTTACTTATTAAATGAAACCATGTCCTGGTCTCCTAGTGACACTAAATGCAGCTAAATTCCAGACATTCTAGCTAACAGGAAAATAGAAATTATAGCAAAATATTTAAGATTAGGATTACTTTTTAGCTTCTAGGGATCAAACCTGGATCTCAGGCATAATAGACTAACATTTTTCCACTGAGCTACACCCAAGTCCCAAGATTAGGACTTGATACTTTGAACACTTTAATGAACATACGCCATTTAATAAGTGAAGGAGCAGAATTACTGTAACTTCACTTGATCTGGTGCTACTTTAATAAGACATAATTAGCAGGAATGTTTGATTGTCACTGTTTCTAAGTATATACTAAGAATATGTTATTCACTTCTGAGAAGAAGGGGAATGAGAGGGCCTGAAACAGAGATGACAAAGAGTATGGTGAACTGCTGTCACATCCACATCTGCATCCCCTGCTTCCACCTCACTATTACTGTCCAGAAGGGAGAGGTGTCACTGCAGTGAATCATTTGGGCCCCTGAAGCACAATGCTGAATCCAGGAAGAGGCTTTTTCCTCCTTGATTTTTTTGGTCTCATAAGCTCTTCAAAAATAAAATATAAAAAGACAAAAAATATATATATAAAATACTAGAATAAGTGCTAGATCATAGCCACCATAAAGAACAGTTCTGTGTTCCTCTGTGTGTGTGTGTGTGTGTGTGTGTGTGTGTGTGTGTTTCTTATTAACTGTTCTTATGTTCCCATAGGTAGTCTGGGTTCAGATTTCTTTACATATGAAAACCTACAAGCTCGGAGATGGAGATGTGGCTCAGTGGCAAAGCACATGTTTAGGATGTGCAAAGACCTAGGTTTGATTCACAGCCTCTCAAAAAAAGTAAACCATATATAAATACACACACACACACACACACACACACACACACACACACACATTCTATATGTGTGTGTATATAATTTTAGTTAGCGTCTCTGTTCTTATGACCAAAGATCTGGCAAGAACAATGAGAGGATGAAAAGCGTATTTTGGCTTATAGTTTCAGAGGTCTCAGTCTGTAGACAACTGGGCCTAAGTTGAGGCAGAACATCACGGTGGAAGGGCATGGAGGAGGAAAGCAATCAGAAAGAAGAGGGTGCTTTCTAAAAGAAGAGGGTGTTTACTGCTACCATGCAGTCAATCCATATCAGTGGATTAATCCACTGATTAGGTTATAGTTATCATGATCTAATCATTTCACCTCTGAACATTCTTGCATTGTCACACACATAAACTTTTAGAGGACACTTCATATCAAACCACTATACACCACACATTTGTAACATATTTTAATAAGCATTTCTCAAAATGGTCACCAGGTTAAACATCAGTGAAGTGATTGTTTTCTGCCCAGTTACTCATACTTTTAGATATCCAATGCAGGGCCACCCTTCATGTTTCTAAAAATAGAGTTGGGTACATTATTATTTTTTAAAATACATCTACAAAAGCAACATATGTTTTTACTATGTTGACTGTGATTTGTTACAGAAAATAATACATGTTTTCAAAATTTCTTAAATCTATCAAAGAATCTATAATCACTCCTAACAAATGGAAAAAAATATGACTTACTCTCACAATCTCCATAAGCTTCTCACAGAAATTAGAACTAAGAGACTTTTTCCCTAAAATTTTTTCAAGAAAGTTCGAAAAATTGGGTGAAAATGATTGACAGACTGTTTCCTTCAAAATAAGTGACCTCCACATATAACTCAGTGCCATTCACATGGAAAGACCTTAACAAATGCCTATGATGAATGTGTATGTTTCAAGTACATACTCCATTATGATCATTGATCCACATTCTTAGCACCATAATGCTTCAATTAAACAGAAGTGCCAGTGTTTTACAATTCTGGTTTAAGGTTCAGTTAGTCAGTCATCCAGTCACCTGCTATTTATTCATTTATTCATTCAGTGCCTACAATATGCCTTTGGGAGAATCAGCAGTGAATCCAATTGACAGTTTCCATCCCCCTACAGTCCTTTGCAGACGAATGAGGACAGGGGGCAGGGAGAAGAAAATAAATGCACCTGTAAGACCATTTGAGTAGTGTTAAGTGCATAAAACAGGAAAATTAGAATAGAGTTGGACTTGCAGGAGAGGGAAGAACGATTTTAGACACAAAAGTGCTAACTGTAGAAGACAGCGAATGGGTTAGAGTTTGACTTGAAGGAGAGGAACGAACCTATATTAAACTTTCCTCAGAGAAAAAGATTCTGACAGATTGACCTCTGAACTAAATGTAGTCAGCCATTAAAATACCTAGAGAAAGCAGTTTTCAGGCACACCAAAAAGTTAGGGCAAATAGAAGAAAAAGTATTTTGAATCTATCTAATTGCAATGAGAAGACATATGAGAAAGGATTTTTAAAAATTATATGTATTTAAAAATTATAAAAATATATAATTTTTAAAAATTATGTGTAATACATATTATACACACACACACAGTGGATTGAACCCAGTGCTTCACACGTGCCAGGCAAGCATTCTACCACTGAGCCACAATCCTAGCCCCTGAGTAGGATTTTAATTCAGGTTTACTGAAGAATAAATTGCACACATGCAAAAAATATGACACACTGTATGGATGTGATGTGATGAATTTTGTCAAATGTATATAATCTTGTAAACACCACCCCACTGCCACAATTAAGATATAAAATATTTCCATCACTCTAAAAAGTTGCCTCAAGCCATTTTTGCAGTCAGTGTCTTCCCCTGCATAAGCCACTAGAAATCATTACAATTTGCCATGTAAATGGAATAAAAAAGACTACCAAATAAATTTCCTCGTGTAAGTAAACAATGTGTCATCTTCTGGCCTCTTTAACATAATACTTTCATTCATCTTATTGCATAATATAATCAGCATTGGAATGATATGGAAGAGAGAAAGCCTTTTTGGTGGGGATGTAAATTGGTGTGGCTATTGGGAAATTGTATGGAAGCTCCTCAAAAAGTTAAAAATTGAACCATCACAAGATCCAGAAATTCTGCTTCTGGATATATCCAAAAGGAATGAAGTAAGTGTGTTGAGGAGACAGCTGTGCTTTCCTGCTCACTGCAGTATCTTTCAGAATAGCTAAGAAATGGAATCAAACTAAGTAAACATCA